>NC_086179.1:10000-22500 GCF_023053635.1 Elgaria multicarinata webbii
CCCTAACCCTAACCCTAACCCTAACCCTAACCCTAACCCTAACCCTAACCCTAACCCTAACCCTAACCCTAACCCTAACCCTAACCCTAACCCTAACCCTAACCCTAACCCTAACCCTAACCCTAACCCTAACCCTAACCCTAACCCTAACCCTAACCCTAACCCTAACCCTAACCCTAACCCTAACCCTAACCCTAACCCTAACCCTAACCCTAACCCTAACCCTAACCCTAACCCTAACCCTAACCCTAACCCTAACCCTAACCCTAACCCTAACCCTAACCCTAACCCTAACCCTAACCCTAACCCTAACCCTAACCCTAACCCTAACCCTAACCCTAACCCTAACCCTAACCCTAACCCTAACCCTAACCCTAACCCTAACCCTAACCCTAACCCTAACCCTAACCCTAACCCTAACCCTAACCCTAACCCTAACCCTAACCCTAACCCTAACCCTAACCCTAACCCTAACCCTAACCCTAACCCTAACCCTAACCCTAACCCTAACCCTAACCCTAACCCTAACCCTAACCCTAACCCTAACCCTAACCCTAACCCTAACCCTAACCCTAACCCTAACCCTAACCCTAACCCTAACCCTAACCCTAACCCTAACCCTAACCCTAACCCTAACCCTAACCCTAACCCTAACCCTAACCCTAACCCTAACCCTAACCCTAACCCTAACCCTAACCCTAACCCTAACCCTAACCCTAACCCTAACCCTAACCCTAACCCTAACCCTAACCCTAACCCTAACCCTAACCCTAACCCTAACCCTAACCCTAACCCTAACCCTAACCCTAACCCTAACCCTAACCCTAACCCTAACCCTAACCCTAACCCTAACCCTAACCCTAACCCTAACCCTAACCCTAACCCTAACCCTAACCCTAACCTCCTAACCCTAACCCTAACCCTAACCCTAACCCTAACCCTAACCCTAACCCTAACCCTAACCCTAACCCTAACCCTAACCCTAACCCTAACCCTAACCCTAACCCTAACCCTAACCCTAACCCTAACCCTAACCCTAACCCTAACCCTAACCCTAACCCTAACCCTAACCCTAACCCTAACCCTAACCCTAACCCTAACCCTAACCCTAACCCTAACCCTAACCCTAACCCTAACCCTAACCCTAACCCTAACCCTAACCCTAACCCTAACCCTAACCCTAACCCTAACCCTAACCCTAACCCTAACCCTAACCCTAACCCTAACCCTAACCCTAACCCTAACCCTAACCCTAACCCTAACCCTAACCCTAACCCTAACCCTAACCCTAACCCTAACCCTAACCCTAACCCTAACCCTAACCCTAACCCTAACCCTAACCCTAACCCTAACCCTAACCCTAACCCTAACCCTAACCCTAACCCTAACCCTAACCCTAACCCTAACCCTAACCCTAACCCTAACCCTAACCCTAACCCTAACCCTAACCCTAACCCTAACCCTAACCCTAACCCTAACCCTAACCCTAACCCTAACCCTAACCCTAACCCTAACCCTAACCCTAACCCTAACCCTAACCCTAACCCTAACCCTAACCCTAACCCTAACCCTAACCCTAACCCTAACCCTAACCCTAACCCTAACCCTAACCCTAACCCTAACCCTAACCCTAACCCTAACCCTAACCCTAACCCTAACCCTAACCCTAACCCTAACCCTAACCCTAACCCTAACCCTAACCCTAACCCTAACCCTAACCCTAACCCTAACCCTAACCCTAACCCTAACCCTAACCCTAACCCTAACCCTAACCCTAACCCTAACCCTAACCCTAACCCTAACCCTAACCCTAACCCTAACCCTAACCCTAACCCTAACCCTAACCCTAACCCTAACCCTAACCCTAACCCTAACCCTAACCCTAACCCTAACCCTAACCCTAACCCTAACCCTAACCCTAACCCTAACCCTAACCCTAACCCTAACCCTAACCCTAACCCTAACCCTAACCCTAACCCTAACCCTAACCCTAACCCTAACCCTAACCCTAACCCTAACCCTAACCCTAACCCTAACCCTAACCCTAACCCTAACCCTAACCCTAACCCTAACCCTAACCCTAACCCTAACCCTAACCCTAACCCTAACCCTAACCCTAACCCTAACCCTAACCCTAACCCTAACCCTAACCCTAACCCTAACCCTAACCCTAACCCTAACCCTAACCCTAACCCTAACCCTAACCCTAACCCTAACCCTAACCCTAACCCTAACCCTAACCCTAACCCTAACCCTAACCCTAACCCTAACCCTAACCCTAACCCTAACCCTAACCCTAACCCTAACCCTAACCCTAACCCTAACCCTAACCCTAACCCTAACCCTAACCCTAACCCTAACCCTAACCCTAACCCTAACCCTAACCCTAACCCTAACCCTAACCCTAACCCTAACCCTAACCCTAACCCTAACCCTAACCCTAACCCTAACCCTAACCCTAACCCTAACCCTAACCCTAACCCTAACCCTAACCCTAACCCTAACCCTAACCCTAACCCTAACCCTAACCCTAACCCTAACCCTAACCCTAACCCTAACCCTAACCCTAACCCTAACCCTAACCCTAACCCTAACCCTAACCCTAACCCTAACCCTAACCCTAACCCTAACCCTAACCCTAACCCTAACCCTAACCCTAACCCTAACCCTAACCCTAACCCTAACCCTAACCCTAACCCTAACCCTAACCCTAACCCTAACCCTAACCCTAACCCTAACCCTAACCCTAACCCTAACCCTAACCCTAACCCTAACCCTAACCCTAACCCTAACCCTAACCCTAACCCTAACCCTAACCCTAACCCTAACCCTAACCCTAACCCTAACCCTAACCCTAACCCTAACCCTAACCCTAACCCTAACCCTAACCCTAACCCTAACCCTAACCCTAACCCTAACCCTAACCCTAACCCTAACCCTAACCCTAACCCTAACCCTAACCCTAACCCTAACCCTAACCCTAACCCTAACCCTAACCCTAACCCTAACCCTAACCCTAACCCTAACCCTAACCCTAACCCTAACCCTAACCCTAACCCTAACCCTAACCCTAACCCTAACCCTAACCCTAACCCTAACCCTAACCCTAACCCTAACCCTAACCCTAACCCTAACCCTAACCCTAACCCTAACCCTAACCCTAACCCTAACCCTAACCCTAACCCTAACCCTAACCCTAACCCTAACCCTAACCCTAACCCTAACCCTAACCCTAACCCTAACCCTAACCCTAACCCTAACCCTAACCCTAACCCTAACCCTAACCCTAACCCTAACCCTAACCCTAACCCTAACCCTAACCCTAACCCTAACCCTAACCCTAACCCTAACCCTAACCCTAACCCTAACCCTAACCCTAACCCTAACCCTAACCCTAACCCTAACCCTAACCCTAACCCTAACCCTAACCCTAACCCTAACCCTAACCCTAACCCTAACCCTAACCCTAACCCTAACCCTAACCCTAACCCTAACCCTAACCCTAACCCTAACCCTAACCCTAACCCTAACCCTAACCCTAACCCTAACCCTAACCCTAACCCTAACCCTAACCCTAACCCTAACCCTAACCCTAACCCTAACCCTAACCCTAACCCTAACCCTAACCCTAACCCTAACCCTAACCCTAACCCTAACCCTAACCCTAACCCTAACCCTAACCCTAACCCTAACCCTAACCCTAACCCTAACCCTAACCCTAACCCTAACCCTAACCCTAACCCTAACCCTAACCCTAACCCTAACCCTAACCCTAACCCTAACCCTAACCCTAACCCTAACCCTAACCCTAACCCTAACCCTAACCCTAACCCTAACCCTAACCCTAACCCTAACCCTAACCCTAACCCTAACCCTAACCCTAACCCTAACCCTAACCCTAACCCTAACCCTAACCCTAACCCTAACCCTAACCCTAACCCTAACCCTAACCCTAACCCTAACCCTAACCCTAACCCTAACCCTAACCCTAACCCTAACCCTAACCCTAACCCTAACCCTAACCCTAACCCTAACCCTAACCCTAACCCTAACCCTAACCCTAACCCTAACCCTAACCCTAACCCTAACCCTAACCCTAACCCTAACCCTAACCCTAACCCTAACCCTAACCCTAACCCTAACCCTAACCCTAACCCTAACCCTAACCCTAACCCTAACCCTAACCCTAACCCTAACCCTAACCCTAACCCTAACCCTAACCCTAACCCTAACCCTAACCCTAACCCTAACCCTAACCCTAACCCTAACCCTAACCCTAACCCTAACCCTAACCCTAACCCTAACCCTAACCCTAACCCTAACCCTAACCCTAACCCTAACCCTAACCCTAACCCTAACCCTAACCCTAACCCTAACCCTAACCCTAACCCTAACCCTAACCCTAACCCTAACCCTAACCCTAACCCTAACCCTAACCCTAACCCTAACCCTAACCCTAACCCTAACCCTAACCCTAACCCTAACCCTAACCCTAACCCTAACCCTAACCCTAACCCTAACCCTAACCCTAACCCTAACCCTAACCCTAACCCTAACCCTAACCCTAACCCTAACCCTAACCCTAACCCTAACCCTAACCCTAACCCTAACCCTAACCCTAACCCTAACCCTAACCCTAACCCTAACCCTAACCCTAACCCTAACCCTAACCCTAACCCTAACCCTAACCCTAACCCTAACCCTAACCCTAACCCTAACCCTAACCCTAACCCTAACCCTAACCCTAACCCTAACCCTAACCCTAACCCTAACCCTAACCCTAACCCTAACCCTAACCCTAACCCTAACCCTAACCCTAACCCTAACCCTAACCCTAACCCTAACCCTAACCCTAACCCTAACCCTAACCCTAACCCTAACCCTAACCCTAACCCTAACCCTAACCCTAACCCTAACCCTAACCCTAACCCTAACCCTAACCCTAACCCTAACCCTAACCCTAACCCTAACCCTAACCCTAACCCTAACCCTAACCCTAACCCTAACCCTAACCCTAACCCTAACCCTAACCCTAACCCTAACCCTAACCCTAACCCTAACCCTAACCCTAACCCTAACCCTAACCCTAACCCTAACCCTAACCCTAACCCTAACCCTAACCCTAACCCTAACCCTAACCCTAACCCTAACCCTAACCCTAACCCTAACCCTAACCCTAACCCTAACCCTAACCCTAACCCTAACCCTAACCCTAACCCTAACCCTAACCCTAACCCTAACCCTAACCCTAACCCTAACCCTAACCCTAACCCTAACCCTAACCCTAACCCTAACCCTAACCCTAACCCTAACCCTAACCCTAACCCTAACCCTAACCCTAACCCTAACCCTAACCCTAACCCTAACCCTAACCCTAACCCTAACCCTAACCCTAACCCTAACCCTAACCCTAACCCTAACCCTAACCCTAACCCTAACCCTAACCCTAACCCTAACCCTAACCCTAACCCTAACCCTAACCCTAACCCTAACCCTAACCCTAACCCTAACCCTAACCCTAACCCTAACCCTAACCCTAACCCTAACCCTAACCCTAACCCTAACCCTAACCCTAACCCTAACCCTAACCCTAACCCTAACCCTAACCCTAACCCTAACCCTAACCCTAACCCTAACCCTAACCCTAACCCTAACCCTAACCCTAACCCTAACCCTAACCCTAACCCTAACCCTAACCCTAACCCTAACCCTAACCCTAACCCTAACCCTAACCCTAACCCTAACCCTAACCCTAACCCTAACCCTAACCCTAACCCTAACCCTAACCCTAACCCTAACCCTAACCCTAACCCTAACCCTAACCCTAACCCTAACCCTAACCCTAACCCTAACCCTAACCCTAACCCTAACCCTAACCCTAACCCTAACCCTAACCCTAACCCTAACCCTAACCCTAACCCTAACCCTAACCCTAACCCTAACCCTAACCCTAACCCTAACCCTAACCCTAACCCTAACCCTAACCCTAACCCTAACCCTAACCCTAACCCTAACCCTAACCCTAACCCTAACCCTAACCCTAACCCTAACCCTAACCCTAACCCTAACCCTAACCCTAACCCTAACCCTAACCCTAACCCTAACCCTAACCCTAACCCTAACCCTAACCCTAACCCTAACCCTAACCCTAACCCTAACCCTAACCCTAACCCTAACCCTAACCCTAACCCTAACCCTAACCCTAACCCTAACCCTAACCCTAACCCTAACCCTAACCCTAACCCTAACCCTAACCCTAACCCTAACCCTAACCCTAACCCTAACCCTAACCCTAACCCTAACCCTAACCCTAACCCTAACCCTAACCCTAACCCTAACCCTAACCCTAACCCTAACCCTAACCCTAACCCTAACCCTAACCCTAACCCTAACCCTAACCCTAACCCTAACCCTAACCCTAACCCTAACCCTAACCCTAACCCTAACCCTAACCCTAACCCTAACCCTAACCCTAACCCTAACCCTAACCCTAACCCTAACCCTAACCCTAACCCTAACCCTAACCCTAACCCTAACCCTAACCCTAACCCTAACCCTAACCCTAACCCTAACCCTAACCCTAACCCTAACCCTAACCCTAACCCTAACCCTAACCCTAACCCTAACCCTAACCCTAACCCTAACCCTAACCCTAACCCTAACCCTAACCCTAACCCTAACCCTAACCCTAACCCTAACCCTAACCCTAACCCTAACCCTAACCCTAACCCTAACCCTAACCCTAACCCTAACCCTAACCCTAACCCTAACCCTAACCCTAACCCTAACCCTAACCCTAACCCTAACCCTAACCCTAACCCTAACCCTAACCCTAACCCTAACCCTAACCCTAACCCTAACCCTAACCCTAACCCTAACCCTAACCCTAACCCTAACCCTAACCCTAACCCTAACCCTAACCCTAACCCTAACCCTAACCCTAACCCTAACCCTAACCCTAACCCTAACCCTAACCCTAACCCTAACCCTAACCCTAACCCTAACCCTAACCCTAACCCTAACCCTAACCCTAACCCTAACCCTAACCCTAACCCTAACCCTAACCCTAACCCTAACCCTAACCCTAACCCTAACCCTAACCCTAACCCTAACCCTAACCCTAACCCTAACCCTAACCCTAACCCTAACCCTAACCCTAACCCTAACCCTAACCCTAACCCTAACCCTAACCCTAACCCTAACCCTAACCCTAACCCTAACCCTAACCCTAACCCTAACCCTAACCCTAACCCTAACCCTAACCCTAACCCTAACCCTAACCCTAACCCTAACCCTAACCCTAACCCTAACCCTAACCCTAACCCTAACCCTAACCCTAACCCTAACCCTAACCCTAACCCTAACCCTAACCCTAACCCTAACCCTAACCCTAACCCTAACCCTAACCCTAACCCTAACCCTAACCCTAACCCTAACCCTAACCCTAACCCTAACCCTAACCCTAACCCTAACCCTAACCCTAACCCTAACCCTAACCCTAACCCTAACCCTAACCCTAACCCTAACCCTAACCCTAACCCTAACCCTAACCCTAACCCTAACCCTAACCCTAACCCTAACCCTAACCCTAACCCTAACCCTAACCCTAACCCTAACCCTAACCCTAACCCTAACCCTAACCCTAACCCTAACCCTAACCCTAACCCTAACCCTAACCCTAACCCTAACCCTAACCCTAACCCTAACCCTAACCCTAACCCTAACCCTAACCCTAACCCTAACCCTAACCCTAACCCTAACCCTAACCCTAACCCTAACCCTAACCCTAACCCTAACCCTAACCCTAACCCTAACCCTAACCCTAACCCTAACCCTAACCCTAACCCTAACCCTAACCCTAACCCTAACCCTAACCCTAACCCTAACCCTAACCCTAACCCTAACCCTAACCCTAACCCTAACCCTAACCCTAACCCTAACCCTAACCCTAACCCTAACCCTAACCCTAACCCTAACCCTAACCCTAACCCTAACCCTAACCCTAACCCTAACCCTAACCCTAACCCTAACCCTAACCCTAACCCTAACCCTAACCCTAACCCTAACCCTAACCCTAACCCTAACCCTAACCCTAACCCTAACCCTAACCCTAACCCTAACCCTAACCCTAACCCTAACCCTAACCCTAACCCTAACCCTAACCCTAACCCTAACCCTAACCCTAACCCTAACCCTAACCCTAACCCTAACCCTAACCCTAACCCTAACCCTAACCCTAACCCTAACCCTAACCCTAACCCTAACCCTAACCCTAACCCTAACCCTAACCCTAACCCTAACCCTAACCCTAACCCTAACCCTAACCCTAACCCTAACCCTAACCCTAACCCTAACCCTAACCCTAACCCTAACCCTAACCCTAACCCTAACCCTAACCCTAACCCTAACCCTAACCCTAACCCTAACCCTAACCCTAACCCTAACCCTAACCCTAACCCTAACCCTAACCCTAACCCTAACCCTAACCCTAACCCTAACCCTAACCCTAACCCTAACCCTAACCCTAACCCTAACCCTAACCCTAACCCTAACCCTAACCCTAACCCTAACCCTAACCCTAACCCTAACCCTAACCCTAACCCTAACCCTAACCCTAACCCTAACCCTAACCCTAACCCTAACCCTAACCCTAACCCTAACCCTAACCCTAACCCTAACCCTAACCCTAACCCTAACCCTAACCCTAACCCTAACCCTAACCCTAACCCTAACCCTAACCCTAACCCTAACCCTAACCCTAACCCTAACCCTAACCCTAACCCTAACCCTAACCCTAACCCTAACCCTAACCCTAACCCTAACCCTAACCCTAACCCTAACCCTAACCCTAACCCTAACCCTAACCCTAACCCTAACCCTAACCCTAACCCTAACCCTAACCCTAACCCTAACCCTAACCCTAACCCTAACCCTAACCCTAACCCTAACCCTAACCCTAACCCTAACCCTAACCCTAACCCTAACCCTAACCCTAACCCTAACCCTAACCCTAACCCTAACCCTAACCCTAACCCTAACCCTAACCCTAACCCTAACCCTAACCCTAACCCTAACCCTAACCCTAACCCTAACCCTAACCCTAACCCTAACCCTAACCCTAACCCTAACCCTAACCCTAACCCTAACCCTAACCCTAACCCTAACCCTAACCCTAACCCTAACCCTAACCCTAACCCTAACCCTAACCCTAACCCTAACCCTAACCCTAACCCTAACCCTAACCCTAACCCTAACCCTAACCCTAACCCTAACCCTAACCCTAACCCTAACCCTAACCCTAACCCTAACCCTAACCCTAACCCTAACCCTAACCCTAACCCTAACCCTAACCCTAACCCTAACCCTAACCCTAACCCTAACCCTAACCCTAACCCTAACCCTAACCCTAACCCTAACCCTAACCCTAACCCTAACCCTAACCCTAACCCTAACCCTAACCCTAACCCTAACCCTAACCCTAACCCTAACCCTAACCCTAACCCTAACCCTAACCCTAACCCTAACCCTAACCCTAACCCTAACCCTAACCCTAACCCTAACCCTAACCCTAACCCTAACCCTAACCCTAACCCTAACCCTAACCCTAACCCTAACCCTAACCCTAACCCTAACCCTAACCCTAACCCTAACCCTAACCCTAACCCTAACCCTAACCCTAACCCTAACCCTAACCCTAACCCTAACCCTAACCCTAACCCTAACCCTAACCCTAACCCTAACCCTAACCCTAACCCTAACCCTAACCCTAACCCTAACCCTAACCCTAACCCCTAACCCTAACCCTAACCCTAACCCTAACCCTAACCCTAACCCTAACCCTAACCCTAACCCTAACCCTAACCCTAACCCTAACCCTAACCCTAACCCTAACCCTAACCCTAACCCTAACCCTAACCCTAACCCTAACCCTAACCCTAACCCTAACCCTAACCCTAACCCTAACCCTAACCCTAACCCTAACCCTAACCCTAACCCTAACCCTAACCCTAACCCTAACCCTAACCCTAACCCTAACCCTAACCCTAACCCTAACCCTAACCCTAACCCTAACCCTAACCCTAACCCTAACCCTAACCCTAACCCTAACCCTAACCCTAACCCTAACCCTAACCCTAACCCTAACCCTAACCCTAACCCTAACCCTAACCCTAACCCTAACCCTAACCCTAACCCTAACCCTAACCCTAACCCTAACCCTAACCCTAACCCTAACCCTAACCCTAACCCTAACCCTAACCCTAACCCTAACCCTAACCCTAACCCTAACCCTAACCCTAACCCTAACCCTAACCCTAACCCTAACCCTAACCCTAACCCTAACCCTAACCCTAACCCTAACCCTAACCCTAACCCTAACCCTAACCCTAACCCTAACCCTAACCCTAACCCTAACCCTAACCCTAACCCTAACCCTAACCCTAACCCTAACCCTAACCCTAACCCTAACCCTAACCCTAACCCTAACCCTAACCCTAACCCTAACCCTAACCCTAACCCTAACCCTAACCCTAACCCTAACCCTAACCCTAACCCTAACCCTAACCCTAACCCTAACCCTAACCCTAACCCTAACCCTAACCCTAACCCTAACCCTAACCCTAACCCTAACCCTAACCCTAACCCTAACCCTAACCCTAACCCTAACCCTAACCCTAACCCTAACCCTAACCCTAACCCTAACCCTAACCCTAACCCTAACCCTAACCCTAACCCTAACCCTAACCCTAACCCTAACCCTAACCCTAACCCTAACCCTAACCCTAACCCTAACCCTAACCCTAACCCTAACCCTAACCCTAACCCTAACCCTAACCCTAACCCTAACCCTAACCCTAACCCTAACCCTAACCCTAACCCTAACCCTAACCCTAACCCTAACCCTAACCCTAACCCTAACCCTAACCCTAACCCTAACCCTAACCCTAACCCTAACCCTAACCCTAACCCTAACCCTAACCCTAACCCTAACCCTAACCCTAACCCTAACCCTAACCCTAACCCTAACCCTAACCCTAACCCTAACCCTAACCCTAACCCTAACCCTAACCCTAACCCTAACCCTAACCCTAACCCTAACCCTAACCCTAACCCTAACCCTAACCCTAACCCTAACCCTAACCCTAACCCTAACCCTAACCCTAACCCTAACCCTAACCCTAACCCTAACCCTAACCCTAACCCTAACCCTAACCCTAACCCTAACCCTAACCCTAACCCTAACCCTAACCCTAACCCTAACCCTAACCCTAACCCTAACCCTAACCCTAACCCTAACCCTAACCCTAACCCTAACCCTAACCCTAACCCTAACCCTAACCCTAACCCTAACCCTAACCCTAACCCTAACCCTAACCCTAACCCTAACCCTAACCCTAACCCTAACCCTAACCCTAACCCTAACCCTAACCCTAACCCTAACCCTAACCCTAACCCTAACCCTAACCCTAACCCTAACCCTAACCCTAACCCTAACCCTAACCCTAACCCTAACCCTAACCCTAACCCTAACCCTAACCCTAACCCTAACCCTAACCCTAACCCTAACCCTAACCCTAACCCTAACCCTAACCCTAACCCTAACCCTAACCCTAACCCTAACCCTAACCCTAACCCTAACCCTAACCCTAACCCTAACCCTAACCCTAACCCTAACCCTAACCCTAACCCTAACCCTAACCCTAACCCTAACCCTAACCCTAACCCTAACCCTAACCCTAACCCTAACCCTAACCCTAACCCTAACCCTAACCCTAACCCTAACCCTAACCCTAACCCTAACCCTAACCCTAACCCTAACCCTAACCCTAACCCTAACCCTAACCCTAACCCTAACCCTAACCCTAACCCTAACCCTAACCCTAACCCTAACCCTAACCCTAACCCTAACCCTAACCCTAACCCTAACCCTAACCCTAACCCTAACCCTAACCCTAACCCTAACCCTAACCCTAACCCTAACCCTAACCCTAACCCTAACCCTAACCCTAACCCTAACCCTAACCCTAACCCTAACCCTAACCCTAACCCTAACCCTAACCCTAACCCTAACCCTAACCCTAACCCTAACCCTAACCCTAACCCTAACCCTAACCCTAACCCTAACCCTAACCCTAACCCTAACCCTAACCCTAACCCTAACCCTAACCCTAACCCTAACCCTAACCCTAACCCTAACCCTAACCCTAACCCTAACCCTAACCCTAACCCTAACCCTAACCCTAACCCTAACCCTAACCCTAACCCTAACCCTAACCCTAACCCTAACCCTAACCCTAACCCTAACCCTAACCCTAACCCTAACCCTAACCCTAACCCTAACCCTAACCCTAACCCTAACCCTAACCCTAACCCTAACCCTAACCCTAACCCTAACCCTAACCCTAACCCTAACCCTAACCCTAACCCTAACCCTAACCCTAACCCTAACCCTAACCCTAACCCTAACCCTAACCCTAACCCTAACCCTAACCCTAACCCTA
>NC_086179.1:27500-37500 GCF_023053635.1 Elgaria multicarinata webbii
CTACCAACCAAGCTCCTATTTAGTAATTGTGTTTCCACAATAAACTTTTATCTTGGTTATTTTGGGTGTCTGTGTGCCTTTATTCCAAAGTTATACCGGTCCCGTGATACTGACGTTGGGGGGAAACACCTCAGAGGGACCCCTTGGGAAGGACTGATTGACTCAGGCTTCCTTTACAGATGTGACCTTAAAAGGCTGGGCAGAAGGCCGAGAGGAGGCGCGGGCCTTCCGGCTGTGTGGCCTGTACGCTCCGGTGGCGGCCGCACGGCGGCGGCTGTTCTGGGACCGCTTGCAGGAGGTGTGTCCGCGGGCTACGACGGCAACTGGAACGACTGGCAAAGGGGGGGCTGGGCACAGGGAACAGGCGGTGCCTGGTGGTCTTGGGCGACTTTAACAACCGCTCGCGGATGGCTGACCGCAGTGCTTACGTGAGGCTCCCGGAGGGACTCCCGGAAAAGGAGGGGGGGAGGCCAAGTCAGGCCCCGCAAAAGCCGCCGCCCCTGCTGCCGGACGAGCGTGAACTCGAGGGGTTTTTGGCCAAAGGGCTGGGCTTGTGGGATGTGGCGCTCGAAAGGCAGGCGGGCGAAGAGGGAGGCCCAGAGGACGGCGTCGAGTTCTTCCCGGTGTCGTGTCGGAGGGCGTACGAGGGCATTTATCGCAAATACCAAAAAGGGGGGCTTAACGCGCCAACATCCGAGGGGGAGGGTGGGGAAGAGGGGGCCCCTGAGAAGCAAGCCCCGTTTACCTACTATCACGCACGGTTCGCGAGTCGCCTCGACTGCCTGCGGGTGCCGCCGTGCGTACGGACGGACCGCTGCACGGTGGTGATCACCCCGTGGTCGGATCACGGCATGTTACGGGTCACGCTGGGTGTGGGGGAGGTGACGCCGCGAGGGCCGCCGCGGTTGTGGCGCCTGCGGCCGGAGGCTATGGAGAAGGACGCGTGCCAGAGCCTCATCGAGACGACGCTGGCGTGCCTGTTGACGCTCCGGCGGGCGGGGCTGTACGAGGTGGATCAGGAAGGGAGCGGCGCCCTGGCGTGGTGGGAGCGGGTGAAGCGGGAGGTACGGCGGCGTTGCCGGAGGCAGGAGCGGGCGGCGTACGACCGTGACACGCGCCGCTACCACCAGGCCGTGGACCGCTTTGTGCAGTGCCACGCCCGAGTGGCGCGCGGTCTGCCGTGTGATCCCATTGTGCTACAGCAGGCTCGGGAGATGATCACATGCCATCAGCGGCAGCGTGGGCGGGCACGCCGGGCGGAGAAAACCTATCGCACCGCGGGGCCTGTGGTGGCCCGGGACGAGTGGGCTAGGGTGAGGGAAGGGAGCGGTGCATCTGCAACGATGCGGGGCTTGTGGCGCTCGGAGGATGACCCGGTGAGCAGGCGGCCCGAGGACATGCTGCACATCATGGAGCGCTATTACAAGGAGCTCTTCGCGGAGAAGGCGGGCATCGGTGCGAGCTGCAGCAGGGCCTTCTTGGACGGGGTCGCCGTCCCTTGGCGGCTCAGCGCCGAAGACGCACACAGCCTGCAGGGGACCGTCACCGAGGCGGAGGTTGCGGAAGCGATCGCGAGCGGGAAGAGTCGCTCGGCGCCGGGGCCCGACGGGCTCGGCTGGGCGTTTTACAAGCGCTTCCGCCGCTAGCTGGCTGCACCGCTGGCGAGCGTCTTCAGCGAGTGCCTGGCCCGCGACCGCACGAGCGAAGCGTTCGGCGACGGCACGCTCATCTTCCTGCCCAAGCCCACGGGCGACCGCACGTTGCCCCAGAACTGGCGGGCCATAGTCATGACGAACGTGGACTACCGCGTGCTGGCCAAGGTGCTGAACGCGTGGCTGGCGCGCGTGGCCGGACGCCTGCTGGTGCGCACGCAGACGAGCGCAGTGCCGGGCCGGCACATGTTGGACTCTTTGTGCGCGCTGCGGGAGGTTTTTCAGAGGCTCCAGCAGAGAAGGGGGGGCAAATCGGTGGCGAAGGCGGCCAGGGAACGGGATGGCACAGAGGCCAAGGGGGTATGCTGTTGCTCCTGGACCAGCGGAAGGCCTTCGATAATGTGCACCACGCCTTCCTGTGGGAGGTGTTAAATCGAAAGGGTGTGCTGCCTCAGTTTGTGAGGTATGTGCGCCTCCTCTATCGAAACGCGGGCGTGGTGGCGCAGCTAGGCGATGGGCGCCGCGGCACAGGCAAGATCCCAGTGCATTCGGGGGTGCGACAGGGCTGTCCCATGAGTCTGCTCCTCTACGTCCTCTACTTGGACACGCTGCTCAGCCGTTTGGAGCGCGGCCTCGAGGGCGCCCATTTTGGCGACAACGGCATGGGGGAGACGGGGGGGTAGAGGGGCAGCGAGCGTATGTGCTCAGCGCCAGGCGCTGAAGCTGGTGGCTCACGCCGATGACGTCGTGCTGCTGGTGCATGACGAGGGCGAGCTGGCGTGGGTGCGACACCAGCTCGACGCGTTCGAGGCGGCGTCGGGCGCACGCATCAACCCCAACAAGAGCTGCATCGTGACATTTGACCTCCGCCTCCGGGGTGACAACGAGGCTACGCTCCGGACGGAGCCGCTGGCTCAGCGACTACGGAGGATGAGGGCGCCGATGGGAAGGGAGAGCAGCCTAACTCGCAAAAGGGGTGGCGGAAAACGGAAAAGGAGAGGGGCGGAGGAGAAGGGAGAGGAGGAGGATGTGGAGGAGGAGGAGGAGGAGGGCGGGGCGCCTGAGGGGGGGCTCAAGTTGCTCGGCGTCTACTTTTCCGTGCGCCGTGACGGCTATCAAAAGAACTGGTGTGACTGGGCTGACAGGGTGCGCGATAAGGTGACGTGCTGGAGGCACTGGCGTGGGGGGCTGAGCCTCTACCAGCGGGCGGTGTACGTGTGTACGTACCTCATGCCGCAGGCGGGCCAGCTGGCCGCCATCTATCCCGCGCCGGAGCGGCTCGTGCATGACGTGGAGGGCACCCTCTTCCAGTTCTTGTGGGGAGCCAAGACCTTCCCGTTGGCCCGAGCCGTCGCCTACCGGCCCGTGTCACATGTCAGGCTGGCCTTCCTGGCAGTGGCCGCAACGCTGCTGGCGGCCTTTCTGGGGCACAATTTCGCCCGGGGGGCGAGGCGGGAGCAGAGTGAGCAGCTGTAGCAAAGGGGAAGGGGAGGGCAGCAGGAAGACGAGCAGGTCCTGAGGCCCTTCTGGGTGGAGGGCTTCCACAGGGGATGGCGGGGAATGCGCTGGGCACAGCGCTGGTGGGAGGAGGAGGGTCGAGGGGGGGATGTCGCCGTCACGGCCGCTGACAAGGTGAGGGGGCCGGACTACCTCGCTGACATCTACGGGGCTGTGCGGGAGTGGAAGGTGCCGGCGACGGCCCTGCGGCCGACGCTGACTCCGCCAAAGGTGGAAAAAAACAGGGGACGGGGACAAGGCGGACATCGTCCAGCTGAAGCGCCGCCTGTGCTGGGAGATGTTGCAGGCACGCCTCTGGAGGCCGCATGACGAGAAAGAGCGCGCAAGGCAGGGTCGTCCGCGGTACCTGCGGGAGCTGAGCTTCCCCATTGAGACTTTCCAGGACCACCGGGTGCCCTACCGCTTGTGGGAGACACGCTGGCGGGCCTTCCACCTGGTGCTCAATGTCCAGGGGTGCAAGCCGTGGCTTCGCGACAAGGGCGAGGGTGGCCAGGCCTGCGTGCGCATACGCTGCCAGCAGGAAAACGTGGGCTTCGGGCAGGCCACAGAGCAGGAGACGGTCGAGCACGCGGTGCACACATATGTGGCGGCCCGTCTCTTGTGGCAAGCAGTGGTGAAGCAGCTGGATTGGCCCGATCTGCTCGTGCAGCCTTGGGAGACTATTGTGTCGGGGCAGGAGCCGCCGGGCGGCTTGCGCGGGCCAAGGAAGAAGAAGGAGCGGGGAAGGCAGGGGGCAGTGCCAAGGCCAGAACCGGAGGGGGAGGAAGAGGGGAGGAGGATGCCGCCGCCGCCGCCGCCAGGACCACCGCCAAAGCCGCTGGGGGAGGGGGGAAAGAGGGGAAAGCAGGGGGCATCACAGGGAGAAACACGGGATAATCGGGGGCAGCACGATGGGAGGAATGGCAGGGCGCACGGGGGGGGCTGGAGGAGCACCAGGGCCACCTCAAGCAGTGGGTGGGGACTCGGGGAGCGGGGGGCTTGACCAGCAAGCTGAAAGGGGAAGTGCGGAGGGTAGCAAAGGGCTAGAAGACAGGGGGCCGGGACTGTCTAGCCAACGGGTGGAGGGAGTGGGTGCAAATGGTGCAAAGGGAGTAGGTGCAAAGGGGGCTACGCGGGCCCAATCTGAGGATGATTACTGGGTGGTGCCCTGGCCTACGGTCCGGCTCCTCAATTTGTATGTCCTGCTGGCCCTGGCATTTCAGAGGAGATGGGAACTGAAGCATGGCGCTGAGTGTGATGCAGTACACTCGGCCGGCATCGTTTGCAGGCAGCTCGATGAACAGTATCAGCGGGAAAGAGTGCGCCTGCCAACGCAGCAGTGGAGATGACGATGGCCGTGGAAGGGAGGACACCTGCATATGCCCATCACCTAGCTTTACCTAAGCGTAGGCACTAAGTATGTATTAGTGTATAGGCAAGTTAGCCAATTCTTGTATTAGTTTGGGGAACACCCAGAGGGGAGGGTTTGGGCCGTGTGTGTTTGTGATGCGTTTTCATGATCGGGTTTGTATTTTCTTGGCCAGGTGAAAGAGGTGCTTGCACCAATAAAAATTTCTCAAACCTAAAAAAACAAACAAAAAAAAACAAATCTCAACCCTAACCCTAACCCTAACCCTAATCCTCGAGCGTCGGGGAGGGGGCGGTCCCTTCCGAGTCTGCCGTTCGGGAAGGTCCCCGGGCGCCGTCGGCCCGCCTCCCCGTCTCCCGGCATGGCCCGGTCCACCTCGTCTCGGCCGAGACGGGGGGGGAAACGGTCGACCGACGGCCGGTCGACCCAGAAGCGAGCGCTCGGGGGGACCCGTAGGGAGACGATTGCCTGGACTCCCACGGGCGGCGGGGGACAGGTGTTCCGGAAGCGGGAACTCCGAAGGGAAACCCCCCTCGGATCCCGCCTCTCCCTCTTTCGATCCCTGGGTGAGGGCGGCCTCATCCACGTTCCAGTTCTCCTCTGGAAATCCTTGGGGAGTCTTTGGAGAACGGCGTCCAAAACCTCCCCTCTGTCCAATCGAGCCTAGAATCGCAGAATCGGAAAAGAGCAGAGTCGGAAGGGGCCCGCGAGCCCGTCGGGTCCAACCCCCTACTCGGTACGGGAATCCACCCTAAAGCCTCCCCGAAGGAGGGTCGTCCGGCTGCCTCGGGAACGCCTCGAGCGGGGGAGAGCCCACCGCCTCCCTAGGTCATCGGTTCCCCTCGTTGTACCGCTCTGAGAGAGGCGGCAAGTTTTTCCTGACGCCCGGCCGGAATCCAGCTTCCTTTCCCTCGAGCCCGTTCCGCCGTGTCCCGCGCCCTGACAGGTTCGACGAGAGAACCTTGGAAGGCTCGGAAGAGTGCTGCTATCCCGTCTCCCCTCCCTCTTCTCTTCCCCAGGCTAAGCCCGCCCGGTGCTTTCGGTCTCTCTTCCTAGGGCTTCGTTTGCAGAGCCCCGATCCGTCGTCCCGGTCGCCGTCCTCTCGACACGCTCCGGCTCGTCCGCGTCCTCTCGGGCCGTCGGAGCAGCTTGGAGGGCGTGCTCGTTCGTGGGAGCTCACGGGGTTCGCTCGGGTCCCTCGCGCGACGCCGTCCGCTTTGCAGGCTCTCGCGGCCTTCCACGCGCCACCCGAAACGCCCTCGCCGAGTCCCATGTCTTTTTTGAGAACTCCGTCCTCTTCGCTCCCCTCCCGCCTACGGTCTGGCCTCTGGAATTGGCAGAGGACACCCAACGGGGTGGCGCTCCGACTGAGCCGCCTTTGGATCGCTGCGGGCTCGCTCTCCCGGGCCACCCGACAGGCTTCAAGGCCTAGGACGGTCGCGCAGCAAGGGGCCTCTCGGGTCACCGAGTCCGAAACGCCCCCCCCCGCTCAACGCAGGAATCCGCCCTCGACAGCACCCGACGGAGGGTCTCGCGGCTGCCTCTCGAAGGCAATCTCAAAATTGGGTGGGATGGCTAATACCCCGGAAGACAGAAACCAACTTCAAAGGGATCTGGGTTGGCTGGAGTGCTGGGCTGAAAACAACGGAATGAAATTGAAGAGGTATCAGTGCCAAGTTCTACATTTAGGGCCTAGAAACCCAAGGCACAGTTCCAAGATGGGGGACCCTTGGCTCAGCAAGACTACAAACGAGAAAGAGGGTTGTAGATCCCAAGCTGAAGAGGAGCCCGCAGTGCGACAGGGCTGCAAAAAGGCCGATGCTCTTTTGGGCTGCGTTCCTCGAAGTCGAGCTTCCGAATCACGGGAGGTCCTGCTTCCTCTCTCTTCGGCCCTGGTTAGGCCTCATCTCGAGTCTCGCGTCCAGTTCTGGGCTCCACCATTCAAGAAGGACGCGGACAAGCCGGAGCGGGTTCAGAAGAGGGCAACCGGCAGGATGCGAGGTCTTCCTCTCCGGAAGGGGCGAAGGTCGCGGACGAGGGAGAACGGCCGGCGCCCCGCTGCGAGGGTCGGTCTACCTTTCGAGCGTCGGGGAGGGGGCGGCCCCTTCCGAGTCCGCCGTCCGTGAAGGTCCCCGGGGCCCCGCCGGCTCAGCGTTCCTCGGGCCGGGGCTCCCCGAACCCGTCGGAGCGCCTCCCCGTCTCCCGGCGAGCCGGGGGGCCCGGTCCACCATCTCTCGGCCGGGACGGGGGGGCCGGTCGACCGACGGCCGGTCTACCCGAAAGCGAGAGCCCGGGTGAACCGGAGGGAGACGATCGCCTGGGCTTCCACGGGCGCCGGGGGAGGGGGGTGACTCTTAAGGGAAACCCCTCGGATCCCACCTCTGAGGGCGGCCTTGCCCACGTTCCAGTTCTCCTCTGTCCAATCGAGCCTAGAATCGCAGAATCGGGAGGGGCCCACGAGGCCATCGAGTCCAACCGCCCGCTCGGGGCGGGAATCCCCCCTAAAGCGTCCCTGACCGGACGACTTCCCAGGACCGACCGGAGGCCCGGGCTACCCGGGAGACTCCGGCTGCCCCGGCCGCGACCGCGCGCTTCAGAGGCAGGCTCCTTTCGGGGGGTCGGTCCACCAGCGGAGGGGGCGACGCCGAGGGGGGGGGCCCGGTCGTTCTCGTTTTCTCGCCCTACCGCCTCGTCGTTCCGGCGCGTGTTTTAGACGTGGCGCGCCTACGTTGCCCTCGGTCCCGGCGGAGGGCCGGTCTACCTCGAACAGCCTAAGGCTCTCGGGCCCTTCCTCTACGAGAGCGGCGCGGACGGTGGAAGCCCGCTCCGGCGCGAGGGTCGGTCTATCGCTCGAGCGTCGGGGAGGGGGCGGCCCCTTCCGAGTCTGCTGTACGAGAAGGGCCCCGGGCCCCGTCGTCTCAGCGTTCCACGGGCCGAGGGGGGGGGGCCCCGGTCGTTCGGTCGGTCTCGTTTTCTCGCCCTACCGACTCGTCGTTCTTGGTGCGCCCAGGTTCCCTCCCGCACGTAGGTTTCCCGCGGTCCTGGCGGAGGGCCGGTCGACCCGGGGCCGGTCTACCTCGAAGAGGCTTAGGCTCTCGGGCCCTTCCTCTCCGAAAGGGGCGAAGGAGTCCCACGTCTTTTGGGAGAACTCCGTCCGCTTCGCTCCTCTCCCGCCTACGGTCTGGCCTCTGGAATTGGCAGAGGACACCCAACGGGGCGGCGCTCCGACTGAGCCGCCTTTGGATCGCTGCGGGCTCGCTCTCCCGGGCCACCCGACGGGCTTCGAGGCCTAGGACGGTCGCGCGGCAAGGGGCCTCTCGGGTCACCGAGTCCGAACCGCCGCCGCCCCCCCCCCCCGCTCGACGCAGGAACCCGCCCTCGACGGCACCCGACGGAGGGTCTCGCGGCTGCCTCTCGAAGGCGATCTCAACATTGGGTGGGATGGCTAATACCCCGGAAGACAGAAACCAACTTCAAAGGGATCTGGATAGGCTGGAGCGCTGGGCTGAAAACAACGGAATGACATTGAAGAGGGATCAGTGCCAAGTTCTACATTTAGGGCCTAGAAACCCAAGGCGCAGTTCCAAGATGGGGGACCCTTGGCTCAGCGAGACTACAAACGAGAAAGAGGGTTGTAGATCCCAAGCTGAAGAGGAGCCCGCAGTGCGACAGGGCTGCAAGCAAGGCCGACGCTCTTTTGGGCTGCGTTCCTAGAAGTCGAGCTTCCGAATCACGGGAGGTCCTGCTTCCTCTCTCTTCGGCCCTGGTTAGGCCTCGTCTCGAGTCTCGCGTCCGGTTCTGGGCTCCACCATTCGGGAAGGACGCGGACAAGCCGGAGGGTCGCTCTTTCAGCGTGTCGGCTAACGGCAGCTCGTCCTCCTCTTTTCCCCTTTCGGTTGGGGTTCCGCAAGGCTCGGTGCTTGGCCCGTTGTTGTTCTCGCTAGACGTGCTGCCCTTGGGTAAGCTTATTCAATCTCACGGCCTCCAATATCACCTGTATGCCGACGATACACAATTATAGCTCTCATCTCCGGAACTCTCTCCTGATGTTCACGATCGTCTCTCGGCATGTCTTTCAGATACCTCAGCCTGGCTGCTTCATCGTCGTTTGAAACTTAACATGGCAAAGACTGAATGGCTTGTTTTTCCTCCTAAACCTTCTCCTCACCTCTCATTCTCTCTTGCTGTCAACGACGTCACGCTTACTCCGGTCAAGGAAGCTCGTAGTCTCGGCTTTATATTTGACTCCTCGCTCTCCTTTACTCCTCACATCGAGGCAGTAGCTAAATCCTGCCGTTTCTTCCTGTATAATATTGCCAGGATTTGTCTGTCTCTTCTGCCAAGACTCTCGTTCACGCGCGGGTTATCTCTCGGTTGGACTACTGCAGCCTTCTTCTCTCTGGCCTTCCTTCGTCTCACATCAGTCCGCTGGTCTCTGTCCACCACTCTGCCGCTAAGATCATCTTCTTGGCCCGCCGCTCTGACCAGGTCACTCCGCTTCTGAAATCTCTTCCTTGGCTTCCAATTCACTCCAGAATCCAATATAAACTTCTCCTGCTCTTCACGGTCTAGCTCCTGCCTATCTCTCCTCTCTCATCTCACACGATCGCCCCGCTCGGGCTCTCCGCTCCTCTGATGCCATGCTTCTCGCCTGCCCAAGGACCTCCACTTCCCTCACTCGGCTTCGTCCTTTTTCTTCTGCTACCCCTTACGCCTGGAACGCTCTTCCAGAACACTTGAGAACGACAAACTCAATCCCTGCTTTTAAAACTCAGCTGAAAACTTTTCTTTTCCCTATAGCCTTCAAATATTGAGTTTGTTCTGACTCTATACCGTTAGCTTCTCCCTACCCGGTGCCTGTTTACACTTCCCTGTGCCTGTTTGCATTCTCCTTCCCTCTTTATTGTTTACTACCACTTATTCGACTGTAAGCCTATGCGGCAGGGTCTTGCTATTTACTGTGTTATCTGTACAGCACCATGTACATTGATGGTGCTATATAAATAAATAAATAAATAAATAAATAAATAAATAATAGAAGAGGGCAACCGGGAGGATGCGAGGTCTAGAAACAAAGCCCTGTGAAGAGAGACTGGGCCTGTTGAGCCTGGAGAAGAGAATCCTAGAAGCGCAAGAGTTGGAAGGGGCCTACAAGGCCATCGAGTCCAACCCCCTGCTCCGTGCAGGAATCCACCCTAAAGCCTCCCTGACAGAGGGTTGTCCCCCTGCCTCTTGAAGGCCTCTAGTGCGGGAGAGCCCACCGCCTCCCTAGGTAGCCGACGCCATGGTCGCACCGCTCTGAGAGTCAGGAAGTTTTTCCTGAGGTCCAGCCGGAATCAGGCTGAGCCCGTTCTTCCGCGTCCTGCGCTCTGGGAGGATCGAGAAGAGATCCTGGCCCTCCTCTGGGTGACAACCTTTGAAGTCTTGGAAGAGTGCTCTCCTGTCTCCCCTCCATCTTCTCTTCTCCAGGCTAAACGGGCCC
>NC_086179.1:50000-52500 GCF_023053635.1 Elgaria multicarinata webbii
CAGTTCCAAGATGGGGGACCCTTGGCTCAGCGAGACTACAAACGAGAAAGAGGGTTGTAGATCCCAAGCTGAAGAGGAGCCCGCAGTGCGACAGGGCTGCAAGAAAGGCCGACGCTCTTTTGGGCCGCGTTCCTAGAAGTCGAGCTTCCGAATCACGGGAGGTCCCGCTTCCTCTCTCTTCGGCCCTGGTTAGGCCTCGTCTCGAGTCTCGCGTCCGGTTCTGGGCTCCACCATTCGGGAAGGACGCGGACAAGCCGGAGGGTCGCTCTTTCAGCGTGTCGGCTAGCGGCAGCTCGTCCTCCTCTTTTCCCCTTTCGGTTGGGGTTCCGCAAGGCTCGGTGCTTGGCCCGTTGTTGTTCTCTCTAGACACGCTGCCCTTGGGTGAGCTTATTCAATCTCACGGCCTCCAATATCACCTGTATGCCGACGATACACAATTAGAGCTCTCATCTCCGGAACTTTCTCCTGATGTTCACGATCGTCTCTCGGCATGTCTTTCAGATACCTCAGCCTGGCTGCTTCATCGTCGTTTGAAACTTAACATGGCAAAGACTGAATGGCTTGTTTTATAATATTGCCAGGATTTGTCTGTCTCTTCTGCCAAGACTCTCGTTCACGCGCGGGTTATCTCTCGGTTGGACTACTGCAGCCTTCTTCTCTCTGGCCTTCCTTCGTCTCACATCAGTCCGCTGGTCTCTGTCCACCACTCTGCCGCTAAGATCATCTTCTTGGCCCGCCGCTCTGACCAGGTCACTCCGCTTCTGAAATCTCTTCCTTGGCTTCCAATTCACTCCAGAATCCCATATAAACTTCTCCTGCTCTTCACGGTCTAGCTCCTGCCTATCTCTCCTCTCTCATCTCACACGATCGCCCCGCTCGGGCTCTCCGCTCCTCTGATGCCATGCTTCTCGCCTGCCCAAGGACCTCCACTTCCCTCACTCGGCTTCGTCCTTTTTCTTCTGCTACCCCTTACGCCTGGAACGCTCTTCCAGAACACTTGAGAACTACAAACTCAATCCCTGCTTTTAAAACTCAGCTGAAAACTTTTCTTTTCCCTATAGCCTTCAAATATTGAGTTTGTTCTGACTCTATACCGTTAGCTTCTCCCTACCCGGTGCCTGTTTACACTTCCCTGTGCCTGTTTGCATTCTCCTTCCCTCTTTATTGTTTACTACAACTTATTCGACTGTAAGCCTATGCGGCAGGGTCTTGCTATTTACTGTGTTATCTGTACAGCACCATGTACATTGATGGTGCTATATAAATAAATAAATAAATAAATAAATAAATAAATAATAGAAGAGGGCAACCGGGAGGATGCGAGGTCTAGAAACAAAGCCCTGTGAAGAGAGACTGGGCCTGTTGAGCCTGGAGAAGAGAATCCTAGAATCGCAAGAGTTGGAAGGGGCCTACAAGGCCATCGAGTCCAACCCCCTGCTCAGTGCAGGAATCCACCCTAAAGCCTCCCTGACAGAGGGTTGTCCCCCTGCCTCTTGAAGGCCTCTAGTGCGGGAGAGCCCACAGCCTCCCTAGGTAGCCGACGCCATTGTCGCACCGCTCTGAGAGTCAGGAAGTTTTTCCTGAGGTCCAGCCGGAATCAGGCTGAGCCCGTTCTTCCGCGTCCTGCGCTCTGGGAGGATCGAGAAGAGATCCTGGCCCTCCTCTGGGTGACAACCTTTGAAGTCTTGGAAGAGTGCTCTCCTGTCTCCCCTCCATCTTCTCTTCTCCAGGCTAAACAGGCCCGGTTCTTTTCGGTCTCTCTTCGTAGGGCTTTGTTTCTAGACCTCCGATCCTCCCGGTTGCCCTCTTCTGAACCCGCTCCGGCTTGTCCGCGTCCTTCCCGAATGGTGGAGCCCAGAACCGGACGCGAGACTCGAGACGAGGCCTAACCAGGGCCGAAGAGAGAGGAAGCGGGACCTCCCGTGATTCGGAAGCTCGACTTCTAGGAACGCGGCCCAAAAGAGCATCGGCCTTTCTCGCAGCCCTATCGCACCGTTGGCTCCTCTTCAGCTCGTGATCTACGACGATTCCAAGATCTTTCTCGTTCGTAGTCTTGCTGAGCCAAGTGTCCCCCATCTTGGAACTGTGCCTTGGGTTTCTCTTCCCTCAGTGTAGAACTTGGCATTGATCCCTCTTCAATTTCCTTCTGTTGTTTTCAGCCCCAGCACTCCAGCCTATCCAGATCCCTTTGAAGTTGGTTTCTGTCTTCCAGGGGATTAGCTCTCCCACCCAATTGGGTGTCGTCTGCCAATCGGATCAGCGTTCCCTGCACCTCCTCGTCCAAATCCTTCCTAAAAATGTTGAAGAGCACTGGGCCCAGGACCGAGCCCCGCGGCACCCCACTCGTCGCCTCTCCCCCGTTTGAGAAGGTTCCATTGAGAAGTCCTCTTTGAGTCCGATCCTGTAGCCCACTGTGGATCCACCTCATCGTTGTTCCATCTAGCCCACTTTGAGCTCGTTTGTGAATCGGAATGTCATGGGGTACTTTGTCCAAAGCTTT